>NC_048574.1:70389767-70409767 GCF_013265735.2 Oncorhynchus mykiss
TGGCAGGAGGTTAGGAAGAGCAGCTCAGATTCCACCTCATTTTGTGGGCAGTGAGCACATAGCCTGTCTTCTCTTGAGAGCCAGGTCTGTCTACGGCGGTGTCACGAATCTCGCCGAAGATGGTGTCTCTTCCTGTTCGGGCGGTGCTCGGCGGTCGTCGTCGCCGGCCTATTAGCTGCCATCGATTCCCTTTCCGTTTGTTTCTGTTTATGGTTTTAATTGGGTACACCTGTTTTGAGTTAGTATTTGTTTGCAGGCTATTTAAGGGCACTAGGCCCGCTGGGTATTTGTGTGGGCTTGTTCTCTGTTATCTGGTGTATGAGTGTTATCTATATTTTTCCGGACAGTTTTAGTCCGTTGTATTTTGGGACGGGTTGTTTCATGCGCCCTGGTGTTTTGCATGTCCGTGGCTCCACAGTCTTTGGAATAAAATATCCACGTACAGAATGACCTGCTCTCTGCGCTTGACTCCTCCACTCACCATTGTTAGAAGTTGTAACTTGCGGCCTTTCTCAATAGCAAGGCTATGCTCACTGAGTCTGTACTTAGTCAAATCTGCATGCATTATTTGGTGTTTTATGTTGTACACTGAGGATATTTTTGCAGAATTCTGTCTCAATTTGGTGTTTGTTCCATTTAGTGAATTCTTGGTTGGTGAGCGGACCCCAGACCTCACAACCATGAAGGGCAATGGGTTCTATAACCGATTTTAGCCAGATCCTAATTGGAATGTCAAATTTTATGTTCCTTTTGATGGTATATAAGGCCCTTCTTGCCTTGTCTCTCAGATTGTTCACAGCTTTGTGGAGGTTACCTGTGGCGCTGATGTTTAGGCCCAGGTATGAACAGTTTTTTGTGTGCTCTAGGACAACAGTGTCTAGATGGAATTTGTATTTGTGGTCCTGGCAACTCAACCTTTTTTGGAACACCATTATTTTTGTCTTACTGAAATGTTATTTCAGGGCCCAGGTCTGACAGAATCTGTGCAGAAGATCTAGGTGCCGCTGTTGGCCCTCCTTGGTTGGGGACAGAAGCACCAGATCATCAGCAAACAGTAGACATTTGACTTCAGAATGTAGTAGGGTGAGGCCGGGTGCTGCAGACTGTTATAGTGCCCTCGCCAGATCTTTGATATACAGTGCCTTGCGAAAGTATTCGGCCCCCTTGAACTTTGCGACCTTTTGCCACATTTCAGGCTTCAAACATAAAGATATAAAACTGTATTTTTTGTGAAGAATCAACAACAAGTGGGACACAATCATGAAGCGGAACGACATTTATTGGATATTTCAAACTTTTTTAACAAATCAAAAACTGAAAAATTGGGCGTGCAAAATTATTCAGCCCCTTTACTTTCAGTGCAGCAAACTCTCTCCAGAAGTTCAGTGAGGATCTCTGAATGATCCAATGTTGACCTAAATGACTAATGATGATAAATACAATCCACCTGTGTGTAATCAAGTCTCCGTATAAATGCACCTGCACTGTGATAGTCTCAGAGGTCCGTCAAAAGCGCAGAGAGCATCATGAAGAACAAGGAACACACCAGGCAGGTCCGAGATACTGTTGTGAAGAAGTTTAAAGCCGGATTTGGATACAAAAAGATTTCCCAAGCTTTAAACATCCCAAGGAGCACTGTGCAAGCGATAATATTGAAATGGAAGGAGTATCAGACCACTGCAAATCTACCAAGACCTGGCCGTCCCTCTAAACGTTCAGCTCATACAAGGAGAAGACTGATCAGAGATGCAGCCAAGAGGCCCATGATCACTCTGGATGAACTGCAGAGATCTACAGCTGAGGTGGGAGACTCTGTCCATAAGACAACAATCAGTCGTATATTGCACAAATCTGGCCTTTATGGAAGAGTGGCAAGAAGAAAGCCATTTCTTAAAGATATCCATAAAAAGTGTCGTTTAAAGTTTGCTACAAGCCACCTGGGAGACACACCAAACATGTGGAAGAAGGTGCTCTGGTCAGATGAAACCAAAATTGAACTTTTTGGCAACAATGCAAAACGTTATGTTTGGCGTAAAAGCAACACAGCTGAACACACCATCCCCACTGTCAAACATGGTGGTGGCAGCATCATGGTTTGGGCCTGCTTTTCTTCAGCAGGGACAGGGAAGATGGTTAAAATTGATGGGAAGATGGATGGAGCCAAATACAGGACCATTCTGGAAGAAAATCTGATGGAGTCTGCAAAAGACCTGAGACTGGGACGGAGATTTGTCTTCCAACAAGACAATGATCCAAAACATAAAGCAAAATCTACAATGGAATGGTTCAAAAATAAACATATCCAGGTGTTAGAATGGCCAAGTCAAAGTCCAGACCTGAATCCAATCGAGAATCTGTGGAAAGAACTGAAAACTGCTGTTCACAAATGCTCTCCATCCAACCTCACTGAGCTCGAGCTGTTTTGCAAGGAGGAATGGGAAAAAATGTCAGTCTCTCGATGTGCAAAACTGATAGAGACATACCCCAAGCGACTTACAGCTGTAATCGCAGCAAAAGGTGGCGCTACAAAGTATTAACTTAAGGGGGCTGAATAATTTTGCACGCCCAATTTTTCAGTTTTTGATTTGTTAAAAAAGTTTGAAATATCCAATAAATGTCGTTCCACTTCATGATTGTGTCCCACTTGTTGTTGATTCTTCACAAAAAAATACAATTTTATATCTTTATGTTTGAAGCCTGAAATGTGGCAAAAGGTCGCAAAGTTCAAGGGGGCCGAATACTTTCGCAAGGCAGTGTATATGTTGAAGAGGGTGGGGCTTAATCTGCATCCCTACGTGGTATGTTGTATGGTAATTTGGTAAAAAGCCAATTTAACATTTGCTAAGTACATTGTTTTCACTGAGGAAATGTACAAGTCTGCTGTTAATGATAATGCAGAGGATTTTCCCAAGGTTGCTGTTGACACATTTAGTTATTGGGGTCAAATTTGTCTCCGCTTTTGTGGATGGGGGTGATCAGTCCTTGGTTCCAAATATTGGGGAAGATGCCAGAGCTAAGGATGATGTTAAAGAGTTTAAGTATAGCAAATTGGAATGTGTGGTCTGTATATTTTATCATTTCATTGAGGATACCATTAACACCACAGGCCTTTTTGGGTTGGAGAGTTTGCATTTTGTCCTATAGGTTCTGGTAGTCTTTAGTAGTTGATTCTAAGATTTGTATTTGATCATGTATATGTTTTTGCTGTTTGCTGTTTGTTATAGGGACCAAAGATTCGAGAAGTGGTTTTAAGCCACACATCTCCGTTTTGGATAGATAACTCTTTGTGTTATTTGTTTAGTGTTTTCCAGTCTATGGATTCTTCAATTACATTGAGCTGATTTCTGATGTGCTGTTCCTTCTTTTTCCGTAGTATATTTTGGTATTGCTTTAGTGATTCACCATAGTGAAGGCGTAGGCTCAGTGTAACGATGTACGCTGAGAGTCGGGGAGCAAGTTCAGGGAGTGAGTACATTTAATAAATCATGGAACAAAACAGGAACCACAAACACACCGACATGAAACAGGAACAATGACGACTGGGGAAGAAACCAAAGGGAGTGACATGTAAAGGGCAGGTAATCAAGGAGGTGATGGAGTCCAGGTGAGTGCCATTATGCGTGTAATGCTGGTGACAGGTGTGCGCCCTAACGAGCAGCCTGGTGACCTAGAGGCCGGAGAGGGAGCACAACCGACACTCAGGTTTTCTGGGTCTCTAGGTTTTAGGTTGGATAGGTTTCTCTCCCCTTCTCTCACTCAATTCAATTCAATTTCAATTTAAGGGCTTTATTGGCATGGCATATATATGTTAACAAATATGGGTTGTATTTACAATGGTGTTTGTTCTTCACTGGTTGCCCTTTTCTTGCTGTGATGGCACACTGTGGTATTTCACAGAGTAGATATGGGAGTTTATCAAAATTGAGTTTGTTGTTGAATTTTTTGTGTATCTGTGTAATCTGGGGGGAAAATGTGTGTCTAATATGGTCACACATTTGGCAGAATGTTGAGAGCCAGGTCTGCGTACGGCAGCCTTACTCAATAGCAAGGCTATGCTCACTGAGTCTGTACATAGTTTGGGTCAGTCACAGTGGTCAGGTATTCTGCCACTGTTTACTCTCTGTTTAGGGCCAAATGACATTCTAGTTTTTTCTGTTTTATGTTAATTCATTCCAATGTGTCAAGTAATTATATTTTTGTTTTCGCATTATTTGGTTGGGTCTAATTGTGTTGCTGTCCTGGGACTCTTTGGGGTCTGTTTGTGTTTGTGAACATTGCCCCAGGAGCAGCTTGCTTAGGGGACTCTTCTTCAGGGTAATCTCTCTGTGGGTGATGGCTTTGTTATGGAAGGTTTGGGAATCACTTCTTTTTAGGTGGTTGTAGAATTTAATGGCTCTTTTCTGGATTTTGATAGTTTGCTGGTATCGGCCTAAAATCTCTCTCTCTCCTTGTCCCCTTTCATTCCATTCCTCTTTCCCTTTTTTCAATCCCTCTCCTTCACTCAGTCACTCTTTATTTGTCCTCTCTCTCTCTCTCTCTCCATCTCTCTTTCGCTCTCTCCATGCCTCCATCCCTCTCTCTTTCTCTCTCTCCACGCCGCCATCCCTCTCTCTCTCTCTCTCGCTCTCGCTCTCTCTCGCTCTCGCTCTCACTCTTCGCTCCGGGTGCTTTCGGTCCTCTCAGATTACAGTTGAACATTACAGGCCGTGACCAATCTCCAATTAACCAAATGTTGCCGGGGTATACTATCACCCATGACTCCTTTCATGGCCCTTTAAATGTCTTTTCAGGCGCTGGAATATTTTCGGTGCACATCAGAATATGGTTGGCTGTTAAAACCAAACCCCCTCACTTTTTGACTTGGAAGCTTAACCCAAATAAATCAATCTCACTGTAATGTATTCAAACATAAGCGAAGATGTATTAACAGAAGCTCCAAATTGTATTTCAATCAAGTAAATTACTGCCGCAGTTCCACTTTTGAAAGGCTGACCGATGCGTTTTAGTCTTCATTTTGGCTAATAAAGAATCTGACACATTTTTTTTGCATTAAAATGAATGAAGCTTTGACAACGTTCCACAATCCACCGGTCAACATGTCTGAACCAGAGCACATCCGCACATTACTCCCCTTTGTGTGTCTCCTCTCTGAGATGGCTTGGCAGTCCTGCCTGTGTGACATTTGTTATGTATCTATTATGATGTTAATGGGTCGCTTCTCACACTCACGTCCATGCGTCAATTCCTTTAAATGATAATTGGAAAATAATTAGAGGCTAAAAGGTTTATTTTCCCTCCAAACAGTATGGGTGGAATAAATCACAGAGTGGCAGCAAGGCAGCGAGGAGAGCTAGAGCCATGATACTAACCACTGCTGCCTGCTGCAGCATGAGAGAGAGGGAGGGAGGGAGAGAGAGGCTGAACACATGGGGTGATGCAAGTCTAGGGCTGTCTGGTTAGAAAGAGTTCTCAGCATCATAACATCACCCAAACTTTTGGGATTTGGGGATTTTGTATGTCAGAAGTTGACAAGTGCATCAACTATCAGAACTCTGAGCAAGTGCACAAAACCCCTTTGTCTCTCTTGATACATTTTTATAAGGGTTGGCTTCAACTGCTTTATTCTGTTGAAGACTTGTGTTTCAGTAGACTTCTCTCTCTCTCTCTCTCTTCAATTCAAATGGCTTTATTGGCATGGGAAACATATGTTTACAATGGCACAGCAAGTGAAATAGATTCTCCACAACACACCAGCACTCACATACACAGTGGAACCTCTCTGTCCATATACCACTCACATACACAGTGGAACCTCTCTGTCCATATACCACTCACATACACAGTGGACTTGAACCTCTCTGTCCATATACCACTCACATACACAGTGGAACCTCTCTGTCCATATACCACTCACATACACAGTGGAACCTCTCTGTCCATATACCACTCACATACACAGTGGACTTGAACCTCTCTGTTCATATACCACTCACATACACAGTGGGCTTGAACCTCTCTGTTCATATACCACTCACATACACAGTGGACTTGAACCTCTCTGTTCATATACCACTCACATACACAGTGGACTTGAACCTCTCTGTTCATATACCACTCACATACACAGTGGAACCTCTCTGTCCATATACCACTCACATACACAGTGGAACCTCTCTGTCCATATACCACTCACATACACAGTGGAACCTCTCTGTCCATATACCACTCACATACACAGTGGACTTGAACCTCTCTGTCCATATACCACTCACATACACAGTGGACTTGAACCTCTCTGTCCATACATAACTCACATACACAGTGGACTTGAACCTCTATGTCCATATACCACTCACATACACAGTGGAACCTCTCTGTCCATATACCACTCACATACACAGTGGACTTGAACCTCTCTGTTCATATACCACTCACATACACAGTGGACTTGAACCTCTCTGTTCATATACCACTCATATACACAGTGGAATTGAACCTCTCTGTCCATACACAACTCATATACACAGTGGACTTGAACCTCTATGTCCATATACCACTCAAATAGACAGTGGAACCTCTCCTTCCATATACCACTCACATACACAGTGGACTTGAACCTCTATGTCCATATACCACTCATATACACAGTGGACTTGAACCTCTATGTCCACATACCACTCACATACACAGTGGACTTGAACCTCTCTGTTCATATACCACTCATATACACAGTGGAATTGAACCTCTCTGTCCATACACAACTCATATACACAGTGGACTTGAACCTCTATGTCCATATACCACTCAAATACACAGTGGAACCTCTGTGTCCATATACCACTCATATACTCAGTGGACTTGAACCTCTCTGTCCATATACCACTCACACACACAGTGGAACCTCTCTGTCCATATACCACTCACATACACAGTGGACTTGAACCTCTCTGTTCATATACCACTCACATACACAGTGGACTTGAACCTCTGTGTCCACATACCACTCACATACACAGTGGACTTGAACCTCTCTGTCCATACACCACTCACATACACAGTGGACTTGAACCTCTCTGTCCATACACCACTCACATACACAGTGGACTTGAACCTCTCTGCCCATACACCACTCACATACACAGTGGACTTGAACCTCTCTGTCCAGACACCACTCATATACACAGTGGACTTGAACCTCTCTGTCCATACACCACTCACATACACAGTGGACTTGAACCTCTCTGTCCAGACACCCCTCACATACACAGTGGACTTGAACCTCTCTGTCCATACACCACTCACATACACAGTGGACTTGAACCTCTCTGTCCATACACCACTCACATACACAGTGGACTTGAACCTCTCTGTCCAGACACCATTTTATTGCACTGCAATGTTTGTTTTCTCTCTCTCTCATGTCAAGTGACTTCAAAAGGACCCCCATTAGTGTGAAGGACTTTTATGTCACCAGAGGTGAATGCTTTGCTAAGGGACTGTATAAAACGGAGTTTGTTCTGGTTGTGGAGACTGGTGAAACGTGTGTGTGAGAGATAGGGGGGAAAGATGGATCCCACTATTGGAGGACATGGAACTACTGCATATTTTATACGGTGAAGATACAGTATGTATCAACCAGGGTTGTGCTCAATTCAAATTGAAGGCAGTCAATTCAGAAAAAGTATAATAATTACAATTCATTAATTTAAAAAATGCTTTTATTTTCAATGACTTCTCAATAAACTGAAAAGTAGAAGCTATTTATTTCGAATGTTTTAACATTTCAGATTTGTTTTAAATCACTTCCTGAATTGACTGCCTTGAATTCGAATTGTGCCAAACCATGGTATCAACCAAAGTACTTGTCTGTTTTTCTGTTAAAACCAACACACTGGAGGTCAGCGGCTTTTTGATTCCACGTGACTTCCTTTCTGGATGTTTCAATTTACAGTATGTTTTTCTGACTCCTGAAACACCACTGTTCAGCACAAACCCGTTTGAAAGGAACAACAACCAATGAAATTAAAAGATCTGAGAGAGAGAGGAGCTTTGGTCGGGAAGGACGTATTTTATTTTTGTTGTCGCTGTAGTTCTTCAAAGGGCTTGCCGGGTCTCAGTCTAAACATCCTCTATGTTACCCCCAAACAGAACTGATAGCTATTTCTGACGTGAGGCAACGCAGCGCCTGGAAATTGGTTGTCTGCAGGCCGAAGGTAGAATAGAATTCTCCCGAGCATCTTGAGAAAAAGCATCTGGTGAGGGACACAAGAAGTCCTCCTCAGGTTTAAACCTTTGTTTCTTAAGAGATCCCTCGCTCTCCCCCCTCCCCTTGTCCTGACATCAGGGTAATTGGAGATCATTACAGACCCACAATGCAACCCTCTCAGATCTCCGGCTGAGTAATGGAAATTAATTGTGGTGTTGGGGCGCATGGCAGCTCCTCGTAACAACAACAGCAGCACAGAATGGAAACGGAGCACTATAGTGAGAAGAGGAGAGGGTAGAGAGGTACGACTTTCCCCCCAAATTGAATCCAAGTGAAGATATCCTGTTCAGGGCATTTATTGGTTAGGCGAGCAGCTGAAACGAGCCAGATTGTTGGCTGGCGTTCTTAGCCCCGCTCCGTGTTTTTGTTTGGCTGAAGTGGGGTTGGGATGGGGTGGGATTGGAGGGGGTGGGGGGGGGGGGGCTGCCTCACATCAAAAGAATTTGTAACAAACCTAATTCATCACAAGCGTAGGATGAGCTGGTAAGAAAGATGAAAGTCAGTTGGCATGGAAACTGAAAGCACATCAGCACTCGCGCTGGAGTACAAAAGGCCGTCTGCGTTGTTCTTGTTGCATTTTCTACAACGTGAAAGGATCTGTAAGTGCTATCATGACCTTCCCAAGAAAATTACCCAATTATGGCTAACTAGAATGCTCAATTAGACTTATTTCTGTACATTGTAAATCCATGTGTATTACAATTTTCCCTGTTTTTTTTTCAATGTTATGTAGCGTCTACATTGTCAGCTACACACCTTTTGTGTTTTCTATATTCTGAACACATTTACAGCGGTTTGTTGATGGAAAGGGAAAGTAGATGGATGAATCAATTCATCAAAAATCAATATCTAGATAAATCCAAGATCAAAAGAATCTGAACCACAATTCACACACACACACACACACACACACACACACACACACACACACTCTCCCCTCTACTTCCACAGGTGAGTCTTCTAGAAGTTAATTGGAGAGCGGTAAGCCAGCTGTATGTCTTGCCTTCATCAGATCTCAGAAAGGGGAATTCCACACCTCACAGCTGTATAGACCACCAATGTAGCATCACACACACACACACACACACACACACACACACACACACACACACACACACACACACACAGAGGCATGCATACTCATGTGCACACCCACAAGCAAGCACACACTGCAGATTGGGCCACACACTGGGCCGACATAGATTATTTCACATTGATTTCTATGTTTGTGAGTGATAAAGAGAGAGAGTTTCTATTCTGCAAACCGCAGCAGCACAAGCATTTCCTGAACAAAACTGTAACTTCCCAGCATTATAAAAACAAAACTGCCATTCACTACCACTAACTGCTGACAGATAACAATACTACTGCCCCAAAACATGTATGGTCAAAACATTTAATTGGAAGGCAGGGCCCCTCTAAACAGGTAACCCACAAGGACTCTCCTTTGTGTGTCCCCCCCCCCCCTCTCTCACTCTCTCCCTCTCTCTGTATATCTCCCCCTCTCTCTATACATATATATTTCCACCTCTCTCTCTCTCTCTCTCTCACTCTCTCCCCCCCTTTCTCTCACTCTCTCACTCCCCCCCTCTCTCTCTCTGTATATATCCCCCCCTCTCTCTCTATATATATATATATATATATATATATATATATCTCCCCCTCCCTCTCCCCCCCGCTCGCTCTCTCTCTCTCTCCCTCTCTATGTATATCTCCCCCCCCTCTCTCTCTCTATATATATATATATCTCCACCTCTGTCTCTCTCTATCTCCCCCCTCTCCCCCCTCTCTCTCTCTCTCTCCCTCTCTATGTATATCTCTCCCCTCTCCCTCTCCCTCCCCCCTTTCTCTCTCTCTCTCTCTCCCTCTCTATGTATATCTCCCCCTCTCTCTCTCTCTCTAGATATATATATCTCCACCTCTATCTCTCTCTCTCCCCCCCACACTGTTGATCTAACAGTAGGCTATATCTCCCCATCTCTCTCTCTCCCCCTCTCTCTCTCCCGAGGTGGAGTTTGATCTAACAGTAGGCTATATCTCCCCCTCTCCCCCCCCCCCCTCTCTCTCCCGAGGTGGAGTTTGATCTAACAGTAGGCTATATCTCCCCCTCTCTCTCCCCCCCTTCTCTCTCTCTCCCGAGGTGGAGTTTGATCTAACAGTAGGCTATATCTCCCCCTCTCTCTCACCCCCCCCCTCTCTCTCTCTCCCGAGGTGGAGTTTGATCTAACAGTAGGCTATGTCTCCCCCTCTCTCTCTCTCCCCCTCTCCCCCCCCCTCCTCTCTCTCCCGAGGTGGAGTTTGATCTAAGAGTAGGCTATATCTCCCCCTCTCTCTCTCCCCCCCCTCTCTCTCCCGATGTGGAGTTTGATCTAACAGTAGGCTATATCTCCCCCTCTCTCTCTCCCCCCCCCCTCTCTCCCGAGGTGGAGTTTGATCTAACAGTAGGCTATATCTCCCCCTCTCTCTCTCACCCTCTCTCTCCCCCCCCCCCCACCCCTCTCTCTTTCCCGAGGTGGAGTTTGATCTAAGAGTAGGCTATATCTCCCCCTCTCTCTCTCCCCCCCCTCTCTCTCTCCCGAGGTGGAGTTTATCTAACAGTAGGCTATATCTCCCCTCTCTCTCTCTCTCCCCCCCTCTCTCTCTCTCTCCCGAGGTGGAGTTTGATCTAACAGTAGGCTATATCTCCCCCTCTCTCTCTCC
This sequence comes from Oncorhynchus mykiss, assembly GCF_013265735.2. Lineage (NCBI taxonomy): Eukaryota > Metazoa > Chordata > Actinopteri > Salmoniformes > Salmonidae > Oncorhynchus > Oncorhynchus mykiss. The sequence continues at coordinate 70,400,734 of NC_048574.1, forward strand.
CTCTCCCCCCCCCCCTCTCGCTCTCTCCCGAGGTGGAGTTTGATCTAACAGTAGGCTATATCTCCCCCTCTCTCTCTCTCTCTCTCCCCCTCCCCCCCCCCCTCTCTCTCTCCCGAGGTGGAGTTTGATCTAACAGTAGGCTATATCTCCCTCTCTCTCTCTCTCTCCCCCCCTCTCTCTCTCTCCCGAGGTGGAGTTTGATCTAACAGTAGGCTATGTCTCCCCCTCTCTCTCTCTCCCCCTCTCCCCCCCCTCTCTCTCCCGAGGTGGAGTTTGATCTAAGAGTAGGCTATATCTCCCCCTCTCTCTCCCCCCCCCTCTCTCTCCCGATGTGGAGTTTGATCTAACAGTAGGCTATATCTCCCCCTCTCTCTCTCCCCCCCCCCTCTCTCCCCCCCCCCCTCTCTCTCCCGAGGTGGAGTTTGATCTAACAGTAGGCTATATCTCCCCCTCTCTCTCTCTCACCCTCTCTCTCCCCCCCACACCCCTCTCTCTTTCCCGAGGTGGAGTTTGATCTAACAGTAGGCTATATCTCCCCCTCTCTCTCTCTTCCCTTCTCCCCCCCCTCTCTCTCTCCAGGTGGAGTTTGATCTAACAGTAGGCTATATCTCCCCCTCTCCCCCCCCCCCTCTCTCTTTCCCGAGGTGGAGTTTGATCTAACAGTAGGCTATATCTCCCCCTCTCTCTCTCTTCCCTTCTCCCCCCCCCTCTCTCTCGAGGTGGAGTTTGATCTAACAGTAGGCTATATCTCCCCCTCTCTCCCCCCCCCCTCTCTCTTTCCCGAGGTGGAGTTTGATCTAACAGTAGGCTATATCTCCCTCTCTCTCTCTCTCTCCCACCCCCCCTATCTCTCCCGAGGTGGAGTTTGATCTAACAGTAGGCTATATCTCCCCCTCTCTCTCTCTCCCCCCCTCTCTCTTTCCCGAGGTGGAGTTTGATCTAACAGTAGGCTATATCTCCCCCTCTCTCTCCCCCCCCCCCCTCTCTCTTTCCCGAGGTGGAGTTTGATCTAACAGTAGGCTATATCTCCCCCTCTCTCTCTCTCCCCCCCTCTCTCTTTCCCGAGGTGGAGTTTGATCTAACAGTAGGCTATATCTCGCAGTGTCACAAACACACAGCGGTGGATCCACGCCTTCAAAGGGCATCAGTGACAGGTTTTTAAAAATAAGATATGAAATATTCATTTTCCAAGACAGAGACTGAAAATAGCTTGGCTTATGTGTTGTTTATTTTCTTTAATGTTCCTCTCTGTTTTCTTTTAAAGTCAAATGCTAACAACTGCAAGGCTTTAGAGGATTTTGCAGTAAAGTACAGTAAGTCCAAAATGTTTGATATTTCACAATATTCACACGTCACAAGGACATACAGTATGTCAAGAACGACAGGCTGAGGAGCAGGCTGGTTTTAGTTTGAAAACTAAATTCCTATATTTAACATTTTAGTCATTTAGCAGATTGACTACTAGAACATAGAGAAATCCAGTATTTGATGCAAAAACATTGAAAACTCAGATTATCTTTTTAAGTATCATTTCAGTCACTGGTTTGATATCTTGCACACACGCACACAAACACACACACCCGACACAATCTTCTTAATAATTAGATTTATCTGCAAAACTTCTCGCCGTACGAGACCTCAGGGATTCTCGCTGTGGCCAACTTTACTTTGTACGATCTAGACTCGTCTCTTTCTGCCCTCAATTAAAAGTTTTAACTTTGTAGCTCGTTACAGCTCGGCATGTGCTCATCATTATATTAAACTTGCGGTTCTCTGGTTTTCTACAGTCCGTACTGAACTATCAACAAAATATCCCATTGGGTCTCAATAGCAAGAGCAGCAAAGAGCCAGCTGAATTTAACTGCATATGATTTACAGAACTGTGGCCCTCATCCCAAATGGCACCCTATTCCCTAAATGGTGTCCTTGTCTAAAGTAGTGCACTAACAAAGGGATAGGGTGGCATTTAGGACCAGCAATGTATGTCCCCAAACTAACTGACAAGCAGCCCTCGACCAGTGAGCTCTTATTGTTGATGATCAAGATAATCTGGGATATTGATCTCAGAAACTTAAAAGAAGTTACTGGTTGTTTTCTTCTATCGTTTCATCCACAAGCCTCTCTCTTCCTCTCTCTTCCCCTCTCTCTCTTTATCTCTCTCTCTCTCTCTCTCTCTCTCTCTCTCTCTCTCTCTCTCTCTCTCTCTCTCTCTCTCTCTCTCTCTCTCTCTCTCTCTCTCTCTCTCTCTCTCTCTCTCTCTCTCTCTCTCTCTCTCTCATGGTTACTTGTTTACAGCCAAACCACTTCAAATCATAAACACAGATAGCGTACTCCAACTGAACACACACACGGGCAACATAAATCCCACATCAATTTGAAAAACCAAACCCAAGCAAACATGACTCCCTCCTTCTCCTCCGCACGTTCAAAGGGGACAACTTCATCTTCCCCAATTTAAGAGGAATCACTCTTCAAACCTGGAAGATGGTAGTGGGGCTTCAAACCGATAGTGTCCGGAATGCTTCATCATCACAACAACAAGAGGAACAATGGGGGGGGTCAACCCTCGTGAGGCCTCTTCACCCCAACATAAAAACACACACAGAGGGACAAACAGGGACTCATTCCACTTATCGCCTAAGTATCTAAAGAGGTTGGAGAGTTTAGTGGATTACCCATGGTCCTCGCTGCCTGGTGCACCCAGGGGCTGCCACGTTGAAAGGAAGGATCAGGAGGACCTCTGTGGATTTGGGAATCTTGGGATACTGCCTTCACCATCCCCCGTTGGAAATGCCCAACATCCCTCAGCCAATAAGTATTCCAATGTGTTGAGAATGTTTAGGATTTGGTTAGTGTTTATCATATACAAACACAGAGTGGAGTTTCTTATTTTATGTTTCACATCAAATCCAAGGTGTTGGTTTGACTTGGTTTGGACCTGCCACTATTGTGACCCGACTTAAACACCTTGAAGTGAATGAACGGACCCCCCTGGTCACAATAGACTGGGGCTTTCCCCAAGCAAACACTGTGACGACACGCCTGGCCAAACACCCTGAAACCATGGATTAAGTATGTTTCATCTCTCTCTATTTCTCCCTCCCTCTGTTCCCCCCCTCTCTCTCCATCTCTTACTCCCCCTTTCTCTGTCTCTTCTTCTATCTTCCACCTCCCATCTCTCTCTTTAACAGGAGCTGCTCCAGTTTCAGTGTAGTGAGTTAGTGTTAGACCAGGGGAGACCAGTCAGAGTAGTGAGTTAGTGTTAGACCAGGGGAGACCAGTCAGAGTAGTGAGTCGGTGTTAGACCAGGGGAGACCAGTCAGAGTAGTGAGTTAGTGTTAGACCAGGGGAGGCCAGCCAGAGTAGTGAGTTAGTGTTAGACCAGGGGAGACCAGCCAGAGTAGTGAGTTAGTGTTAGACCAGGGGAGACCAGTCAGAGTAGTGAGTTAGTGTTAGACCAGGGGAGACCAGGCAGAGTAGTGAGTTAGTGTTAGACCAGGGGAGACCAGTCAGAGTAGTGAGTTAGTGTTAGACCAGGGGAGGCCAGCCAGAGTAGTGAGTTAGTGTTAGACCAGGGGAGACCAGCCAGAGTAGTGAGTTAGTGTTAGACCAGGGGAGACCAGGCAGAGTAGTGAGTTAGTGTTAGACCAGGGGAGACCAGGCAGAGTAGTGAGTTGGTGTTAGACCAGGGGAGACCAGTCAGAGTAGTGAGTTAGTGTTAGACCAGGGGAGAACAGCCAGAGTAGTGAGTTAGTGTTAGACCAGGGGAGACCAGTCAGTGTAGTGAGTTAGTGTTAGACCAGGGGAGACCAGGCAGAATAGTGAGTTAGTGTTAGACCAGGGGAGACCAGTCAGAGTAGTGAGTTAGTGTTAGATCAGGGGAGACCAGGCAGAGTAGTGAGTTAGTGTTAGACCAGGGGAGACCAGGGGAGACCAGGCAGAGTAGTGAGTTAGTGTTAGACCAGGGGAGACCAGGGGAGACCAGGTAGAGTAGTGAGTTAGTGTTATACCAGGGGAGACCAGGCAGAGTAGTGAGTTAGTGTTCGACCAGGGGAGACCAGTCAGAGTAGTGAGTTGGTGTTAGACCAGGGGAGACCAGTCAGAGTAGTGAGTTAGTGTTAAACCAGGGGAGACCAGCCAGAGTAGTGAGTTAGTGTTAGACCAGGGGAGACCAGGGGAGACCAGCCAGAGTAGTGAGTTAGTGTTAGACCAGGGGAGACCTGTCAGAGTAGTGAGTTAGCGTTAGTCCAGGGGGGACCAGTCAGAGTAGTGAGTTAGTGTTAGACCAGGGGAGACTAGTCAGTGTAGTGAGTTAGTGTAAGACCAGGGGAGACCAGGGGAGACCAGTCAGTGTAGTGAGTTAGTGTTAGACCAGGGGAGACCAGGCAGAGTAGTGAGTTAGTGTTAGACCAGGGGAGTCCAGTCAGTGTAGTGCGTTAGTGTTAGACCAGGGGAGACCAGTCAGTGTAGTGAGTTAGTGTTAGACCAGGGGAGACCAGTCAGAGTAGTGAGTTAGCTTTAGACCAGGGGAGACCAGTCAGAGTAGTGAGTTAGTGTTACACAAGGGGAGACCAAGGGAGACCAGTCAGAGTAGTGAGTTAGTGTTAGACCAGGGGAGACCAGTCAGAGTAGTGAGTTAGTGTTAGACCAGGGGAGACCAGTCAGAGTAGTGAGTTAGTGTTAGACCAGGGGAGACCAGGCAGATTAGTGAGTTAGTGTTAGACCAGGGGAGACCAGTCAGAGTAGCGAGTTAGTGTTAGACCAGGGGAGACCAGTCAGAGTAGTGAGTTAGTGTTAGACCAGGGGAGACCAGCCAGAGTAGTGAGTTAGTGTTAGACCAGGGGAGACCAGTCAGAGTAGTGAGTTAGTGTTAGACCAGGGGAGACCAGTCAGAGTAGTGAGTTAGTGTTAGACCAGGGGAGACCAGGGGAGACCAGTCAGAGTAGTGAGTTAGTGTTAGACCAGAGGAGACCAGTCAGAGTAGTGAGTTCGTGTTAGACCAGGGGAGACCAGTCAGTGTAGTGAGTTAGTGTTAGACCAGGGGAGACCAGTCAGTGTAGTGAGTTAGTGTTAGACCAGGGGAGACCAGTCAGAGTAGTGAGTTAGCTTTAGACCAGGGGAGACCAGTCAGAGTAGTGAGTTAGTGTTACACAAGGGGAGACCAGGGGAGACCAGTCAGAGTAGTGAGTTAGTGTTAGACCAGGTGAGACCAGTCAGAGTAGTGAGTTAGTGTTAGACCAGGGGAGACCAGGCAGATTAGTGAGTTAGTGTTAGACCAGGGGAGACCAGTCAGAGTAGTGAGTTAGTGTTAGACCAGGGGAGACCAGTCAGAGTAGTGAGTTAGTGTTAGACCAGGGGAGACCAGTCAGAGTAGTGAGTTAGTGTTAGACCAGGGGAGACCAGTCAGAGTAGTGAGTTAGTGTTAGACCAGGGGAGACCAGTCAGAGTAGTGAGTTAGTGTTAGACCAGGGGAGACCAGGGGAGACCAGTCAGAGTAGTGAGTTAGTGTTAGACCAGAGGAGACCAGTCAGAGTAGTGAGTTAGTGTTAGACCAGGGGAGACCAGTCAGAGTAGTGAGTTAGTGTTAGACCAGGGGAGACCAGGCAGAGTAGTGAGTTAGTGTTAGACCAGAGGAGACCAGTCAGAGTAGTGAGTTAGTGTTAGACCAGGGGAGACCAGTCAGAGTAGTGAGTTAGTGTTAGACCAGGGGAGACCAGGCAGAGTAGTGAGTTAGTGTTAGACCAGGGGAGACCAGGCAGAGTAGTGAGTTAGTGTTAGACCAGGGGAGACCAGTCAGAGTAGTGAGTTAGTGTTAGACCAGGGGAGACCAGGGGAGACCAGTCAGAGTAGTGAGTTAGTGTTAGACCAGAGGAGACCAGTCAGAGTAGTGAGTTCGTGTTAGACCAGGGGAGACCAGCAGGTGTAGTGAGTTAGTGTTAGACCAGGGGAGACCAGTCAGTGTAGTGAGTTAGTGTTAGACCAGGGGAGACCAGTCAGAGTAGTGAGTTAGCTTTAGACCAGGGGAGACCAGTCAGAGTAGTGAGTTAGTGTTACACAAGGGGAGACCAGGGGAGACCAGTCAGAGTAGTGAGTTAGTGTTAGACCAGGGGAGACCAGTCAGAGTAGTGAGTTAGTGTTAGACCAGGGGAGACCAGTCAGAGTAGTGAGTTAGTGTTAGACCAGGGGAGACCAGCCAGAGTAGTGAGTTAGTGTTAGACCAGGGGAGACCAGTCAGAGTAGTGAGTTAGTGTTAGACCAGGGGAGACAAGTCAGAGTAGTGAGTTAGTGTTAGACCAGGGGAGATCAGTCAGAGTAGTGAGTTAGTGTTAGACCAGGGGAGACCAGGCAGAGTAGTGAGGTAGTGTTAGGGAGACCAGGGAATCCAGCCGGAACACGTTGAAAGACAGGGCTGCTACTCTTTAATGTGGCTCCAGCTGCAGCTCTCTGGTCCTCCTAATGAGATGCTGTACACACACACACACACACACACACACACACACACACACACACACACACACACACACACACACACACACACACACACATGCAGACACAGCCGCCGATGATGATGATTATCATTATGTTGGGGACTCATCCAAATACCTCCAGGGACCGAAACAGAGACAAAGGTTCTCCACCCTTCCAAACCTCAAACCCCCAGACACCGACCCGGGACCCCCCACCTCCAACCCCCCAGCATTGGCACAGGACCTCAGGTAAACACCCATCCAGGTCCCGCCCCCCACTTCCATCAGTCACCTCAGCCCTGGCCAGCACCCAGGCCGCTACCTTACTGTCTGCCAATGCAGATGGGGTTAGAGATGAGCCGTGGCCCTGTAGGCCCCTCAGGGCTGAGGTTCACACAACATAGAGGTGGGGAGGAGCTGTGGCCCTGTAGGCCCCTCAGGGCTGAGGTTCACACGACATAGAGGTGGGGAGGAGCTGTGGCCCTGTAGGCCCCTCAGGGCTGAGGTTCACACGACATAGATGTGGGGAGGAGCTTTGGCCCTGTAGGCCCCTCAGGCCTGGGGTTCACACAACATAGAGGTGGGGAGGAGCTGTGGCCCTGTAGGCCCCTCAGGCCTGGGGTTCACACAACATAGAGGTGGGGAGGAGCTGTGGCCCTGTAGGCCCCTCAGGCCTGCGGTTCACACAACATAGAGGTGGGGAGGAGCTGTGGCCCTGTAGGCCCCTCAGGCCTGCGGTTCACACAACATAGAGGTGGGGAGGAGCTGTGGCCCTGTAGGCCCCTCAGGCCTGCGGTTCACACAACATGGAGGTGGGGAGGAGCTGTGGCCCTGTAGGCCCCTCAGGCCTGCGGTTCACACAACATGGAGGTGGGGAGGAGCCGTGGAAAAGGTGTGGAGCTGCTGAACACCTTCCATTGTCCGAGGTGCTTTAATGCGGCTGATTTTCTAGGGTCTCGTTTGGTTGGGTTTGAGGGGTGAACACAGGGCAGATATGATCTGAGTGATGGATGGATGGGAGCAAAAGAGAGAGAGGGAGAGAAGCACAGTCACCAGATGGTGACAAGGTAGTACGGGTTGGACCTCCATCACCCGGTGGCGTCGTCGCCGTTGTTATCATCGTTCCACAGATGCCACAGTAACAAAAGTAGATTGGGGGCTAATGACTTTCAACGGGAGCTAAGGGCTGATTCGGCAAGTGATGTAGTCGAGTCACTAAACCTCAAGTCTGAATCGAGTCCCAAGTCCCCTGTGCTCGAGTCCGAGTCTGAGTCACCAGTGGTTGAGTCACGAGACCCCAGCGGTAACAGTCTAAATCATCTTTTAATACTTATCTGTTTGTTGACTGAAGCATCCTGGCCACTATGATGCTTTCAATTGTGTACTGTATGAAAGAGGTCAAATCCAGGTGTACCAGTCCGCTATAAAACAGTCCTCATTTGATCAGCCTTTTGCCAGCCCTTTGATAGAGTGAAGGGCCCAACTAAGAGAGATATAACGAAAGAGTGAGCGAAAGAGACTTCATTAAAAGCTGTGTGTGTGTGTGTGGGTGGGGATGGGTACGTGTGTGTGTGTGTGTGTGTGGGTGTGGATGGGTACGTGTGTGTGTGTGGGACAGTGATACAGCCCATTGAACAGGCCGACAGGGCTAATCTCCAGCACCATCAAAGGAGCCAGAGAAGGGGAGTCTGGGCCATGACAGAACAGCACAGAGCACACAGAGGACAGGAGAGAGGTTAATGGAGGGGGAGGAGAGAAGAGGAGAGGTTAATGGAGGGGGAGGAGAGAAGAGGTTAAGGGAGGAGAGGAAGGGACCATAAGGGAATCAGTCAGGTAGGCAGAGATCCAGAGAGAGAGTGTGAGGTGGAGTTGAGCAGGAAAGAGTGATACATTTTTTTTATTTTTATTTCACCTTTATTCAACCAGGTAGGCCACTTGAGAACAAATTCTCTTTTACAACTGTGACCTGGCCAAGATAAAGCAAAGCAGTGCGACAAAAACAACAACACGGAGTTACACATGGGATAAACAAAAGTATAGTCAATAACACAATAGAAAAATCTATATACAGTGTGTGCAAATGGAGTAAGGAGGTAAGGCAATAAATAGGCCATAGTAACGAAGAATTTACAATTTAGCAAATTAACACTGAAGTGATAGATGATGTGCAAGTAGAAATACTGGTGTGCAAAAGAGCAAAAAAGTAAATAAAAACAATATGGGGATGAGGTAGGTAGATTGGAGGGGCTATTTACAGATGGGCTATGTACAGCTGCAGCGATCGATAAGCTGTTCAGATAGCTGATGCTTAAAGTTAGTGAGGGAGATAGAAGACTCCAACTTCAGTGATTTTTGCAATTCGTTCCAGTCACTGGCAGCAGAGAACTGGAAGGAAAGGCAACCAAGGGAGGTGTTGGCCTTGGGGATGACCAGTGAGATATACCTGCTGGAGCGTGTGCTACGGGTGGGTGCTGCTATGGTGACCAGTGAGCTGAGATAAGGTGGGGCTTTACCTAGCAAAGACTTATAGATGACTTTGAGCCAGTGGGTCTAGCGACGAATATGTA
>NC_048574.1:70414767-70422267 GCF_013265735.2 Oncorhynchus mykiss
TCTGCAGGACAGGTGAGTCTTGGGTGTCTACATCCAGTGAACATGTCTGAAGGACAGGTGAGTCTTTGGGGTCTACATCCAGTGAACATGTCTGCAGGACAGGTGAGTCTTGGGTGTCTACATCCAGTGAACATGTCTGAAGGACAGGTGAGTCTTGGGCGTCTACATCCAGTGAACATGTCTGAAGGACAGGTGAGTCTTGGGCGTCTACATCCAGTGAACATGTCTGAAGGACAGGTGAGTCTTTGGGGTCTACATCCATTGAACATGTCTGAAGGACAGGTGAGTCTTTGGGGTCTACATCCATTGAACATGTCTGAAGGACAGGTGAGCTTGGGCGTCTACATCCAGAGGACATGTCTGAAGGACAGGTGAGTCTTGGGCGTCTACATCCAGTTAACATGTCTGAAGGACAGGTGAGTCTTTGGGGTCTACATCCAGAGGACATGTCTGAAGGACAGGTGAGTCTTGGGCGTCTACATCCAGAGGACATGTCTGCAGGAGAGGTGGGTCTTGGGCGTCTACATCCAGAGGACATGTCTGCAGGACAGGTGAGTCTTGGGCGTCTACATCCAGTGAACATGTCTGTGAGATGTTGTAATGGGAGAAATGCGGAGGGGTGGTATGGGGAAACACTTGGAGTTTAGAATGTTGTTGTTGAAACCGTGATTCCCACTATTTACCACTATGTTTGGGCTCGGTTTTTAACAGTCGGAAATTAATGTATGATTTGAGCGATCATAAAAAAAGCCACTTTGGTGTCGAGCCAACGGTTAAATAAAAGTGATTCAGAAGAAAGCAGAAGATCAATAGGAGTTTATATCACTCTGCAAATCCCCCTTCGCTTTGTGTCTCTATTTGAAGTCTGAGAGTGAAGCGCTCACTCACTTTATATCAAAGAGCTGTCATCTTCGCAGCGGCTACTGTAGAAAATATTATGCTTTAGGTGCTTCAGTTACCTTTTCTTCAAGGTTTCTGAGACTGAACTTCAAATACCATAGACTCCACTTTCTCTCTCCCCTCTCCAACTTTCTCAAGACGTGTTTGCGTCATAGGAAAGTTGGCACATGCGTGCATGCAGTCGGGTGGTCGGTTTCTGAGGTTAAAGTTGTGTTAAGTCGACAACTCATTGAGATGAATTAGGAAATGGATCGTCTGAGAGCTGACGCTGTCGGAGCAGGATGCTGTTGATGACTCAACATTGATGTGAAGACTGACAAAAGCGGGTTGAAACCTTCATCTTGTAGAAGACACTATCTTGTAGAAGACACTGGCTTGTGTCCCAAATGGCACCCTATTCCCTACATAGTGCACTACTCTTGGCCAGAAACCTATGGGCACTGGTAAAAAAAAAAAAAAAAGTAGTGCACTACATAGGAAATATGGTATCATTTGGGACTCAGCCTTAAATTAAGCAGGCCAATGAGAAATTAGCTTCATGAGAAAAGACTGACACTAACCACAGCCAACAACAAAAAACTCCAAGGCCTCTTCAGACGTCATGGCCCGGGCCGCTAACACAAATAAACAACCGTGTGTGTGTTTGTTTGTTTGAGCGTCAATGTCACCGGGTGCGACCATGGCTCTTGGCTCGAACCGCCGTCTCCCAGGCCCCAGAATGTCCTCCACCAATCAGATGCTTTCTCTGGCACGCTTCAGGATGACCGCAGAGGAACAAGGAAACAAACGCTGGGCAAACAAACCGGGCTTGAGCCAAAGCCACCAACCCTGATGATCCCCTCATAGCAGCAGTAAGCTGAGGCAGAAGAGCGGTTCTTAGGCTTTTGTGGGAATGTTTAGATGTTTTAGATGTGGTCCCCTTTCCTTGCTCCGTACATTCAACCCTAAATCTCCCTATTTCTTTTTCTTTCTTTCTCCTTCTCTCTCGCTCTCTTTCTTTCTTTCCCTTCCCCCTCCCTCTTATTGTCCTTCAAACCTTACTCTCTCTCTCCTTTCCCCCTCCATCTCTATTCCACTAACTCTCTCTCTCCCCATCTCCTCTCTATCCCCACTACCTCTCTCTCTCCCTGGGCCCATCTGGGCCGTCTGGTGCGTTGGGGAACGTCCCCCATCCCTGTCCTCCCTGTCAGAGAAGCTCTGCGGGGCCCCGTGGGGACACAAAGGCAGGATTACTGCAGCTGCCAGTCACGCTAAGATCCTCATCCAGCTCTCCGAGGGCCCAGCCTAGCGCCCGTGTCCTCCTCAAAGATCCTCGCTGCACCCCGTCACAAAGGGACGTCATTAGACCCAACACAAAATCCCCCCCGTCTTCTTAGGCAACAACGCAGTCAGGAGGCCAAATAGCCTGATTAGGAAAGATAATACTGGTTTGTAAGTGGGAGTGAAGGGAATGTCATCTGGTGATAATGAGGAGGAGGGAGGACATGTTGGAGGACAGCGTGCTGTTAGGTTTTGCATAGAACAATGTGAAATGAGAATGTGTGTGTGTGTGTGATGTAGCCAGCAGCATACTACTCTGCATCCCACTGCTGGCTTGCCCCTGAAGCTAAGCAGGGTTGGTCCCTGGATGGTAGACCAGACGCTGCTGGAAGTGGTGTTGGAGGGCAAGTAGGAGGCTTTCTTCTGGTAAAAACAAAAAATATCCCAATGCCACAGGGCAGTGATTGGGGACATTGCCGTTTTTCGGATGGCATGTTAAACGGGTGTCCTGACTAAATACCCAATCTGGCCCTCATACCATCATGGCCACCTAATCATTACCAGTTTACAATTGGCTCATTCATCCCATGTAACTATTCACCAGGTCGTTGGGGAGTAGTTTTGTGTTCTCAGTCAACTTACCTGGTAAATTAAGGGTTAAATAAATTAATTCAAATAAAATGATGAGGGTTTTGGTTGGATCTGTTATGAGGTTGTCATGCGTTGTTATGAGGTTGTCATGCGTTGTTATGAGGTTGTCATGCGTTGTTATGAGGTTGTCATGCGTTGTTATGAGGTTGTCATGCGTTGTTATGAGGTTGTCATGCGTTGTTATGAGGTTGTCATGCGTTGTTATGAGGTTGTCATGCGTTGTTATGAGGTTGTCATGCGTTGTTATGAGGTTGTCATGCGTTGTTATGAGGTTGTCATGCGTTTTCTGTATAGTTTGTGGAGAGAGAGATTACTTGCAAGTAGTTTTGGTTAGTTGAGACCAAAGTAATTAGACTGTAAACTTGTTTTCAGGGCAGTGTTCTTTAAGTGTCTTTGCCAGATAATTCCATAAATATTGATTTAATTTAGACTGATTTAGCAATGTCAAAAATGTTAATTTCCAATCAAGAAATTATTATGCACAAGCGAAAATCGAAAATAATTATTTATTAAGCTTTCTTAATTATACATTAAAAAGATTTGTTTTAATTTTAAACTTTCCAAATAATATTTCATTTTCTTGATGTTAAGGCACTTTGAAAATACCTCTTTGTCTTTGAAATCCTTACATTTGATCTTTATATTAATTGGAAGAATACAAAAACAAAGTATCCCCCCCCTTTACTCTTGCACTTATCAAACGCTTAGCAATATTCCCCAAGGTTCTTCTCCATGTCTGTTCTTCACAGAGCCTCGTCCATGCAAGTCATTGAGAAGAAGCATGGCCTATGATTTTAGAGTTGGACCGCTGAATCATCAAATCAAATCAAAGTTTATTTGTCACGTGCGCCGAATACAACAGGTGTAGACCTAACAGTGAAATGCTTACTTACGAGCCCCTAACCGACAGTGCAGCTTAAAAAATAAGAGATAAAAGTAATAAGTAATTAAAGAGGAGCAGTTAAAAAGAACAAAATATAAAGAGTCAATGTGCGGGGGCACCGGTTAGTTGAAGTAGTATGTACATGTAGGTAGAGTTCATTAAAGTGACTATGCATAGATGACAACAGAGAGTGGCAGTGGTGTGGAGAGGGGTGGGGGGAGGGCAATGTGAATAGTCTGGGTAGCCATTTGACTAGATGTTCAGGAGTCTTATGGCTTGGGGGGTAGAAGCTGTTTAGAAGCCTCTTGGACCTAGACTTGGCGTTCCGGTACCGCTTGCCGTGTGGTAGCAGAGAGAACATTCTATGACTAGGGTGGCTGGAGTCTTTGACTATTTTTAGGGCCTTCCTCTGACATCGCCTGGTATAGAGGTCCTGGATGGCAGGAAGCTTGGCTCCAGCTGTAGAACCTTTTGAGGATCTGAGGACCCACGCCAAACCTTTTCAGTCTCCTGAGGGGGAATAGGTTTTGTTGTGCCCTCTTCATGACTGTCTTGGTGTGCTTGATCCATGTTAGTTTGCTCCACTGCTCCACTACAGCCCCGTTGATGAGAATGGGGGCGTGCTCGGTACTCTTTTTCCTGTAGTCCACAATCATCTCCTTTGTCTTGATCACATTGAGGGAGATGTTGTTGTCCTGGCACCACACAGAGAGATCTCTGACCTCCTCCCTATAGGCTGTCTCGTTGTTATCGGTGATCAGGCCTACCACTGTTGTGTCATTGGCACATTTAATGATGATGTTGAAGTCGTGCCTGGCCGTGCAGTCATGAGTGATCAGGGGCCCCAGTGTTGAAGTTCAGTGTGGCGGATGTGTTGTTACCTACCCTTACCACCTGGGGGCGGCCCGTCAGGAAGTCCAGGATCCAGTTGCAGAGGGAGGTGTTTAGTCCCAGGGTCCTTAGCTTATTGATGATCTTTGAGGGCACTATGGTGTTGAACGCTGAGCTGTAGTCAATGAATAGCATTCTCACATAGGTGTTCCTTTAGTCCAGGTGGGAAAGTGCAGTGGGGAGTGCAATAGAGATTGCATCATCTGTGGATCTGTTGGGGCGGTATGCAAATTGGAGTGGGTATAGGGTTTCTGGGATGATGGTGTTGATGTGAGCCATGACTAGCCTTTCGAAGCACTTTGTGGCTACAGACGTAAGTGCTACAGGTCGGCAGTCATTTAGGCAGGTTACCTTAGTGTTCTTGGGCACAGGCACTATGGTGGTCTGCTTAAAACATGTTGGTATTACAGACTCGGACAGGGAGAGGTTGAAAATGTCAGCTTGCTAGTTGGTCAGCGCATGCTCGCAGTACACGTCCTGGTAATCCGTCTGGCCCTGCTGCCTTGTGAATGTTGACCTGTTGAAAGGTCTTACTCACATCTGCTGCGGAGAGCGTGATCACACAGTCTTCCGGTACAACTGGTGCTCTCATGCATGTTTCAGTGTTATTTGCCTCGAAGCTAGCATAGTAGTTTACCTCGTCCGGTACGCTCGTGTCACTGGGCAGCTCTCAGCTGTGTTTCCCTTTGTAGTCTGTAATGGTTTGCAGGCCCTGACACATCCGACGAGCGTCAGAGCCGGTGTAGTACGACTCGATCTTAGTCCTGTAGACAGAATCATGTTGGTTTGTGTTCGTCCCTGGAACCAAAAAGGGTTCTGCTATGGGGACACCCGAAGAACCCTTTTGGAACACACACACACACACTTTGGGGCAAACTCACACCACTTTGGGGCGGTCAGCTACAGATGTAGAATCTTAATTTTAATCACCCTGTTGCAGGAGAATCAAATCAAGCTTTATTTATGCAGCACATTTCAGACATGGAATGCAACACAATATGCTTCACAGGTAAAAACAAATAAAAATAAAAGCTGACATATCTACTACACAACAAACAAAAGAATGACAAAAAGGGAAAGCAAAGTTAAAATATGTTTTAAGACCTCTTTTAAATATGCCCACAATTTTGGCCCCTCTCAGGTCCTCTGGCAGGCTATTCCAGAGGTGGGGGGCATAATAACTAAAGGCTGCCTCTCCATGCCTCTTGGTCCTAGGCTTTGGGATGCAATGCAGGAAATGTAAAATTTGTTGTGTATTTTCCCTTCAGAAAAATGTATCAAAACCTACAAAAATATCCATGAATTATAATCAACATAATAATTCACATATCCTGTTGCTGCAGGATTATTTTCCTGCTGTATCAAACTGGCTCAAATTAAGATCCTACATCTGTAGACCTCTGATTCCATAGCAATAGTAAGGCAGAGGAATATAAACTCAGTTGTAGACAGTTTATTAGGTACACCACCCCATTCACAAAAATAGTTAACTCCTACAGACAGTGAGTCACATGGCCGTGGCTTGCTATATAAAGCAGGCAGACAGGCATCGAGGCATTCAGTAACTGTTCGATTGAACGTTAGAATGGGGAAAAACAAGTGACCTAAGCAACTTTGAGCGTAGCATGATCGTCGGTGCCAGGCGCGCCGGTTCCGGTACCTCAGAAACGTTCAGGCTTTTCACGCATGACAGTGTCTAGGGTTTACAGAGAATGGTGCGACAAACAGAAAACCTCCAGTCAGTGGCAGTCGTGTGGGTGAAAACATCTTGTTGATGAGAGAGGTTGAAGGAGAATGGCAAGAATAACGTAAGCTAACAGGCGGGCCATAAACAGGCCAATAACAGAGCAGTAGAATAGTAGTGCGCAGAACGGCATCTCGGAACGCACAACTCATCGGTTCTTGTCACAGATGGGCTGTTGCAGCAGACGACCACACCGGGTTCTGCTCGTATCAGCTAAAACAAGAAGAAGCAGCTCCAGTGGGCACGCCACCACCAACACTGGTCGATTGAGGAGTGGAAAAACATTGCCTCATCCGATAAATCCTGGTTCCTGTTGCGTCATGCTGATGGGAGAGTCAGGATTTGGCGTAAGCAACATGAGTCCATGGCCACATCCTGCCTGGTGTCAACAGTACCGGCTGGTAGCGGTTGTGTAATGGTTTGGGGAATGTTTTCCTGGCATACATTAGGTCCCTTGATACCAATCGAGCAACGTTTACTTGCCTCGAAGAGGTCAGGCTGTTCTGGAGGCAAAGGAGGGTCCGACCTGGTACTAGAAGGGTGTACCTAATAACCTGGCCACCGAGTGTGTTTTTTTGCTTTTACAGGGACTTAAGGTGCTAATCTATAGCTCCTCTATCGCACGCCAGGTTGCACCTCCTACCTTCCTGAATCTACACACCCAGAATGCAACGTTATAAAGATCAAAGAGTCAACTAGATTGGTGTTTACGTCAATACTCAGGTATCCGTTTCTCTGGTTAGGATCCAGGGGGAATCTCTCTGACTGGATGTTATGGCTCCTGCTTCATGTCTCCTGTGGGAACACACTCGAACACGGCGAGCCAATTCCGACACAATCTAACAGAGTGGATGTGAGTGCTCTAAGGTTCTCCTCTCCTTCCCTTCTCCTCCTCCTCCCTTATTCCCCCTTCTTCTCCTCTTCCTTCCTTCTTCTCCTCTTCCTTCCTTCTTCTCCTCTTCCTTCCTTCTTCTCCTCTTTGTTTTCTTCCTCTCTTCTTCTACACTTCCTTCCTTCTTCTCCTCTTCCTTCCTTCTTCTCCTCTTCCTTCCTTCTTCTCCTCTTCCTTCCTTCTTCTCCTCTTTGTTTTCTTCCTTCTTATCTTTGAATATCTTTGTCCTCATAGAGGTTCCATTGTATTCTCAGTTAACCAGACAGATTACTGCGTTCA